>NC_085872.1:42522923-42550423 GCF_034702125.1 Engraulis encrasicolus | reverse complement strand
GTGATGAGGCTGGCTGTGTCAATGGTACGTTCATGCTTTTGTGAAATACATGTTTTATTTCTATTATATCTACATTATATCTCTCTATATATTGTACTTGTACAGGGGTTGGACAAAATAATGGAAACACCTGTCATTTTAGTGTGGGAAGTTTCATGGCTCAAGTGGACCAGTCTGTTGGCCAATCTTCATTCATTTTGAACTCTGACATGTAATCCATAATTTTGTGTGCATTGCAAAATTTTGAGCAAAACTGTGCTCTAACCCCGCTAATTGAACCTTCACACTTCACCTTACTGGTGCAATGTGCAATTAATGAAGATTAGCCGACAAGCTGGTCCACTTGAGCCATGAAACTTCCCAGACTAAAATGACAGGTGTTTCCATTATTTTGTCCAACCCCTGTATATACACTGTATACTGTAGCTACATTATCTTTATGAGCATATTTGTATTTATTGTATTATGCCTTGATATCTGTGACCGGTTATGTGTGTTTACAGAATATGGCACATGTGAGAGAATGTTTCCTGATACCTCTGTGTAGTTGTACACACTTTTCTGTATGCATAGCTACATGCACGCTCTGTGTGTGTGTGCGCATGAAAGGAAGACACTGTGCAGTCGTGCGTGTGTTACACACAGACTGTTAATTACCAGATTATAGGATTAATTTCCACTCAGAGAAAAATTTCAGGTTTATCTTCAGGTTTATCAGATGGAACCGTAATTAGAAAGAAAATCAAAACACTCATTTGCCCTTCCTAACTGCCGGCCGCGTCCTCTGTGCCTGCTCACCTTTCCCACTGCCCTTGGCTGAAGTACGTAATTGTCATGTTTTCTCTACTCAACCGCAGCAACCAAATGCGAGGGCCCCCACAAGTTCCTGTGCAAGAACGGGGAGTGCATTGACAGTGACAAAGTGTGTGACGGGACGCGCGACTGCAAGGACCGCTCAGACGAGCCCAAGAAAGAGTGTGGTAAGAAAATGGCCTCAGCGCCTTTCCCACGCCTGTTTTTATCCACTGCCATTATTCATGATGACACCTGATTACTGCATTGGGCGCTTTATCTCTGTGGAAGCCCTTTTCAAGGTGGCTGCCACTCATGCTGACTGTAGTTTGATCATTGGGGTTGGCGGCGCGTTGGCTTGATTATCACGGTGTGCTGCCTGCCTGGCTCCCTTCTTGGCTGAGCTTCTACGTACGCCCTGGCAGTGCAATGTGGATTCCTGTTTTTTTTTTTTAAGTCTGGACTTATGCACTGCCCTAGTTTTCGTCCTGCTGCCTTGATGGGGCGATTTGCACTCATACATTATGAATCGTTCTCTCATGACTTTTGTGCTGAAAGTTTCTGCACTCATCCTGTGGTGCGAAGAGTTGTTAGTTTAAATTCCAAAAAATTTAACAGCCACTTCGGATTCCCCCAACCCCCCATTTCCACACACACACCCCATCCACACTTGCTAAAATATATTTCCTCGCAGCCGTGCATCACATTCGTACATCACAGAGATACGTACAAGCGACAATATGAAACTGAGTGAGTATGCATTTATCAAAGCTGACACATTTCCAAGCGGAAACCTCAGATTTCTACCCTGTTCTTTGATAAGGGCTGCACTCTCAGAAGGAATTATTCATATCTTTGTTTGAACCCGTAAGACGATTATTCCTTTCCCCTGACCCCCTTTGTACTGTTACAGTTTTTCTCAATTGGTTTTGTACATTTCTCACAACAGAATAATGATTCTCAAAAGTCTTTGTTCAATTGTGACTTCCTGGTGTTACCTGTGCACATGGTCAAATCAGTTTCTCATTGTTTTCGGCATATAGCAAATGCTCTCGTCCACCATGCCATGGCTGTGTACAATTCTCAGTGATTTCGTACATTATCAATTGCTTTTGTCATATCACTCAAAAAGCTTTGTCACTGAATGCATGAAACTATCTCAATCTTATCTGATCAATGTAATATAAAACTGAATTTACAACATTTCCCAACCAATCTAAACAACATTTCGCTTCAGAAAAGATCCTCAAGAGTGTACTATTCAATTGACAACATGAGAAATTGATTTGACTAGCTTGTCCATACACTATGAGACAATGACTAACCATTCTGCTGGCGCTGATACGTTCATTGACAAAAAAACTTGGTTTTTGAAAGACAAATAAGGGTTTTGAGCAAGAGACTCGGTTTTGCAGGTTATCCACCGTGTTTTGCCATTTGTTAAAGCTGTTTTGAGAATGAATATTATGTTTTGCAAATTGCGAGAGAGATTCGAGAAATGTACAAAACCAGTTGAGAAATACTGTAATCACGAAGACTGTGATGTGAGACTGACTGGCATATGGTTGGAGGTACAGTAGCACAGTGGGCCCACATGTGCCCTAATTGTTATACCCTCTGGTCAGGTGTGTGTGTGTGTGTGTGTGTGTGTGTGTGTGTGTGTGTGTGTGTGTGTGTGTGTGTGTGTGTGTGTGTGTGTGTGTGTGTGTGTGTGTGTGTGCCTGCCTGCGTGCGTGCGTGCGTGCGTGCGTGTGAGTGTGTGCACCCGTGCAAGAGAGAGAAAGAGTGAGAGAGAGAGAGAGAGAGAGTAGAGGAGAAAAGAGTGTAGAGTGACAAAGTGAAACAGGTTGTGTGACAGAGAGAATGATTGCATAACTGAAGGTTGTGATCTTCATATAAGAGTTCAAACAGGCATGCCTAAATGAGGACCGAAAGCAGGTGTCGGTGGCATTCAGTCTAATCAACATGTCCCAGAAAGGAAATTCTGCCCTGTGGAAAGCAGTAGGGGTGGTACGGTTCACAAAATTCACGGTTCGGTTCATATCGCGGTGTCAAGGTCACGGTTTTCGGTTCTCTACGGTTCTTTTTTTTTAGTTCATGATAAATGGTGCACTGGCTAATAGAATCGGACTTCTCACTAAATATCCTACATATGGTTTGTATAGGCTTATAATGTGAAAATGGTGTGATTTTATTGTGTCATCCTCTGATTTGGTCTCATACGCCAATGTTTTAATCAGAGAGACTGGATAAGATACTCCAAGAATCTCTGTTTTACATATTTTTCTGGGCAGTACATGAATTGCGGTTTGCGATGGATTGCACGGTTCGGTTCGGTATGTGTGTGAATTGTACGGTTTCGGTTTTCGGTGCGGTTTGTGCCATCCCTAGTAAGCAGTGGTGGCTCGGATTGCCTGTCTGTATTGCTCCCATTTCAGCCAAATCACACGCCCACCTCTACCTGCACCCTGTGCCGCCTCCGCCATCACAAGGCAAGTCACCGCGAGTCAGCCTGATTGGCTGGAGCGTTCGTTCCTGTGCCTCGCTCGGCTCCTTGCCTTGTGATCCTCCTCACGTTTGGCTGGTGGCATCGCATCAGCCTCCATTTCTTCTCATTAAAATCTTCACGGGCTGCTTGGCTCCTCCAGCTGCTCACTCAAGCCTTAAGTCACAAGATGTTCTTCTTCTCGCAAATAAAGAAAAAAAAATGAGCATGCATGCACACTTGCATACACACAAATACATACAAGCAATCGCGTATGCACACACACTCACAGTCGGTTTTACTGGTATCTGACCACTAGGCCTCATCTAACATGATTGCCTTTCAATGACCTTGAAGCAGTGACTTTATGCTAATGTTCATTTGTTTGACATTTGTTCTGTTGTTCTCATATTGCAGTAATTTATTAGGGACTGCCTTATCACATGGCTAGTAGCTACATTATAAAATGAATGTTTAGTTTGACTGGCACCGAGCCAGTGAAGCTGTAGTGTAGAACCAGCGGTTGGCCTCCAAACCAAAGACATGGTTTAAACTGTTTAACTGCATTTGTAGACCACTCACTGTGCTAAGATCCACTACTGAGATTCAAACAGAAAAAAAGTTGTTACACACAGGCAGATCATTGTGATCAAAGGCTTGGTTTTGGATTATTTTGGATAACCTCCCCTGGAGTGGTGCTAGACCCAGGCATCAGACAAAAATATGTTCTGTTGCTACTAGGACATATCTAGTTTACCAGCCTATTTAAGGCATGATCTTGTGACGCCATGCTACTGTTAGCATTCATCTATTATTGGTCTGCACATGGACTTGACGTGAGCTGTATTATGGTTATTTTATGAAATATTTATTTAAGGATTAAAATATTATAATATAATAAAATATTATATAATATTATAAAATATTATAATATTACCCATCTAAATGATGTGGCTATTACCGGTACACTAACCAGTACTACTACTACCACTGCTATACATGGGTTTACCGTGTTTATCAACACGGTATTGTAAGGAGAGGCAAGACACTGGCAGCCAACCACGTGAGATAATTCTTTGACCAAGAGCGGTTTCCAACAATCAGAGGCTCAGTTGTGCGCAGCTAGTTTCGCACAGTCAGTGGAAAACAAAAATTTAGAACCCATGTACATGTATAGGAATTGGAGATTTCAGTGATGTGTTGAATTGACACGGAAATTCTCTTTCTTTTACCCACCACCTGTTGTTGCAACTATACACATTTTCTGATATTTTATTCCACTTGCCAGCGGGATGTCAGCTCGTTCTTGAGAAGTCAGAACAGACTCCTCAAGCAGATGTGCCACTCTCTTTTTATCATACTCCATGATAACACACACAGCCCATATTTCAGTGCAGAGTTACTGTTTGGCAAGGTGAGCCATGTATCAGTACAATTCAGCATCTGTCTCTAGGACATAAACACGGCTTGTCTTCTGTAGCTGGGAGGGAGTGGGTTTCTGCTCAGATAACGGTAATTGGGAATACGACACCTGAGTCCTGGCAGTGAAATAACAGAAAATCCACACCACTGTATCTGACTTCCAAGGAATGTTTCACACAATTCAAACACCCTGTAACTTTCAGTTGCACACAAACTATAATCCATATGGAGAATAGTGAAAAGACAGCATATTAAGTGTTAAAACCGAGACAAAATATTGTTTTGGGGGACATATGTACTCATTTCTAATTTGATAACTGCAACACGTCTCAAATAAGTTGGAACGGGGATCAGTGAAATGTAATAAACATCCAAATAAGCCAAAACAACACAAGGAAGAACATTTCAAAATGAATTATACTGATGGACAATATGAGTGTCCAGGTATAAAACTATCACTCAGAATTAAAGATGCAGAGGGAATATTTACCTAGTTATTACATAATGTTTTGAATTTCCTTTGATTTACAATGATTGTGTGTATATAAGACATATTTCTATCATTAAAATCATTGTATAGGTTCATGGCATCATATATATTGACTGTAGACTTATTCTAGCTCTCCAACAACTAAAGTTTTTGGAAACAACCATATACCACAACCATAAATCATTCTTTTTGATGTTGTTTTGTTTTTGGGGGGGTTGCGGGGATCATTAATCACTAAAACATTCATATCCATCTCTGAGTCTTTGAGGCGTGCATGTTTCCGATGGCTGGCTGTGCTTTGTGTTTCTTGGAGAGGTAACCTTCCAGATCTGCTTCCGTTTCATCCCCATCAGGCTTGAACGAGTGCCAGCTGAACAACGGCGGCTGCTCTCACGTCTGCGTGGACCGCCCCATTGGCTTCGAGTGCCAGTGCCCAGCCGGCTACAAGCTGCTGGACAAGAGGACGTGCGGAGGTGAGCCAGCCCTGTCACCGCTAGCGTACCTGCATAGCATACACAAATGATTTGGACTTGATTAAGGCCAAATGGATGTAGGTTTATATTCCTTGGCTGTCATTGTGGGATAAGTCAGTTATTTTACAACATTTGGCTTGTGTGTGTGTGTTTGAAGATTTTTTTTTGACAGACTTTACCACACACCCACACTGATGGAACGCACACACACTTAAATTGGAATTGTTTTGCCCTTCTTCCCCTGGTCAGATGTGGACGAGTGTGAGAACCCGGACGCCTGCAGCCAGATCTGCGTCAACCTGAAGGGGGACTTCAAGTGTGAATGTCACCCGGGATACGAGATGGACCCCGTCAGCAAGACCTGTAAAGCCGAGGGTGAGACGCCCGCCAGCCCTAACTGACAAACACCTGAGTTGTCATAGTAACAGCATTTATAAGCCCCGTCACCAGCAGGCAGAGAGTGTGGCCAAACTCTATGTTGCGGTACATGCTGGGGCACAAGCTCTGCACACAAAAGCTTATTGTACTCCAACTCTGATTTCCTTTTCTGTTGTCAGGTTTCAATTTTCATAGTTGGTAACACATGCACACGCACGCCCTCTCTCTCTCTCTCTCTCTCTCTCTGCCCCTTCTATAACCTCCTCACAAATTCAATTTTCACTTTCGCTCACTGGTCATGCTCGTTCTATTATCCTTGCATCTGTCCTTTTTTTCATACAGCTCAGAGTTGAGTAATCAGACATAACACAACCATAAATGGAGAAGCAAATAGAAAGAAAGCACTTTTGCTCATTCTTCCTACCGCGTGAGGGTATCACAGGAGGACACGGTGTTGAAAACTATAGAGGGAAAAAAATCCATTGAGAGATTAATTTGAACACTGTTCATTTGCGAAGAATGAGAGAGAGAGAGAGAGAGAGAGAGAGAGAGAGAGAGAGAGAGAGAGAGAGAGAGAGAGAGAGAGAGAGAGAGAAAGAGAAAAAGCCCCTGCAGCTACAATATCTGCTTCCTTAATGACATTAAGACTCCTCTAAAGTGCTGGTATTTAGTGGAGGATGTGTGGGGTGCTGCTTTTTTACAGCAGGAGAGGAGTGGAGAGGAGAAGAGTGGAGAGTATGCAGCACAGACAGCCAGACATACAGATACAGGCCACAGAGTAATGAAGGTCATTATGGACCCCAGTGTGCTCATATGAGGAAGGCAGATCTGTGAGCCTGTCAGCTTACCCCATTAAAGTGGTAGTTCGCTATTTTAGACATTAAGCCTTGTTTGTGTGACTTCTGGGGTGAAGTAGAGATGTTCTCATCACAATTTTGACATTTGGTGCTGAACGGAGCATTTGGGTATTCAAGACTGCAGCCCCCCCACCTTTACATTGACTCCAATGAAGCACTCAAGCAATCGATCATAAAATGGCATTAAACTTTCGTTTGCAGAGACATGAAACTCACCGAGTGGTCAGAGGTGGGCAGCGATACGTTGGCTCGAAAATCACCGCGAAATACGCTTCCAGAGAAGATATATTCATTATTGTCCGTCTTCATTGATTGTATTGGTTTGACTAGTATTACTCCGCGCGACCGGAAATGGGGGTGCGTTTGTTTACGTTATTATCTATGGTTTGTATGCAAGTTGTAGTTTTTGTAGCCAGTCCCGCTCAAAGATAGCCGTTCTACCTCGCTCCATAAACAACACACTATCGCTACCTACTGGCTGGATGTCTACTGCTATTCAACGGCGTCTGGGGAAAAATAGGTCCGCCAAATGCTAAACAACAGTTAGAAGGCATATTTTGCTGCAATTTTCGGGTCAATTTATCGCTGTCTACCACTGACCACACGGTGAGTTCCATGTCTTCTCAAACAAAAGTTTAATGCCATTTTATAATCGATTGCTTGAGTGCTCTATTGGAGTCAATGTAAAGGTGGGGGGGCTGCAGTCTTGGATACCTTAAATGCTCCGTTCAGCACCAAATGTCAAAATTGTGATGAGAACATCTCTACTTCACCCCAGAAGTCACACAAACAGGGCTTAATGTCTAAAATAGCGAACTACCACTTTAACACCACACTTAGCCCAGACTCACTCAGCCGAACACTGTGGCTGATGGCTGGAAACCAGTGTTGCCAGATTGGGCGGTTTCCCGTCCAATTGGGCTGGTTAGGATGGCCGTCTGCGGGTTAAAAAGGGCATTTGGGTGGGTTTTTCTGCAAATTTATGGCCATAAAAATAATTAGATTTCAGTTCAAATTGGGCGGGATTTAGTGCTTCCAGGCGGGTTTTGAGCATTTGTTGGACTGGAAATTGTCAGACTCATCTGGCAACCCTGCTGCTAACCCACCAGAACCCATTCCTAGTGAAAGCTGTCTTCACAGGAGTCAGTGTTAATGAAGGGAGTGGGACTGACAGTTTTTTTTGTGTTTTGTTATGTTTTGTGTGTTCCGTCCTCCTGCCTGTTTACAGGGAAGAGTCCGTATCTAATGTTCACCAACCGCCACGAGATCCGGCGCATCGACCTGGTGAAGCGAGACTACACCCAGGTGGTGCCCACACAGAAGAATGCTGTGGCTCTGGATGTGGACGTGGCATCCAATAAGATGTTCTGGTGCGACCGTTTTCACAGGAAGATCTTCAGGTACAGTAGCTGCCAGCTTGGAGGACCCGCTTTTACTTCCTGTGACGCTACTCAAAATATCGCGATCAAGTCAGGTCAAGGGTAGATTTCAATGCACTCACATAAACAACACACCCATTCTTAGCTCCCTCCATTGGCTTCCTGTTCAATATAGCAGGGCTTGACACTGGCCCCTGCCAACCGGCCAAATGCTGGTAAAACTTGGCTGTGGCTGGTAACACTTTCAGTGTCACTAGCCAATTTGGCTGGCTGCTAATTCCTTGGTATAAAATATGCATTATAGTTGCCTATATTCTGTTGTTTGCCCTTTGTCTGCCAATTGCTTGTATTTAAGTTCACGAAAAAGCTCAGTAACTCAGTTTGTATTTGCTTGATATACTTCCATGTCACCTTAGGCGTACACTATCATGATTAAGAAAAACAAACAATATAAAATCTGTGGCTGGTGGAATACCTGAATGGCTAGTGACTCGGGAAAACCACTAGCCACAGTGGCCGGTGGGTGAAAAAGTTAATGTCAAGCCCTGCAATATAGGATTCGGTTTAAAATGTTCACCATCACATACAGATGACTTCATGGACAGGCACCTGCTTATCTTGAAGACATACCTCACTCACCCTCTGTCTTCAGCACGTTCTCTCAGGTCTAACCATTAGAACTTCCTGTCTATGCCATGCACTTGCCATAGAACTTGTAGTGTCTGCATTTGAGGCTGCTGCCCTAAATGGTGGAATGCCTTGCCTGCTGATCTTAGGTTGACACCCTCTATGGAGTATATTAAAAGCCAATTTAACACCTGCTGTTTTAGACAAGCTTTTGGGTAAACTCCTACCTTTTGTAATATTTGCCCTTATATTAGGCACATTGATGTGTGTATCTTATCTTATAATTATTATTTTTTCAGTACATTTAGTACTTACATTTTATTTTATTGGAATTTTCTTTACTTTATTGTTTGTTTACAATAATCCCACTATAGTCTAATCAAATTGTAAAGCACCTTGTAACTGTCTTTTCTGTAAAAAGTGCTGTAAAAATAAACTTCACATATTTACGTACATGACCAATGAATTCGTTCTGAGAAGATGTTGACAGCACAGACTGTAGTATGCCAAGTCTGCCTCCGCATCGAACCAAGTCAGCAACAGCAGCTACCGTACATTTGCCAGGTGCATGTTTTGTAGTTTGCTCAGCATCTGATGAGGTCGATATGTGGATTGTTTTTGCAAGGATCCTAAGTGGTTCAATACTCCTGCTTTTCCATGATTGCATTGCATTAAGGCAAGCATTAGAGTATGCCACTGTCAGTCAGGCCTTTCGCCCAAATTTGATCGTTTTTTTGCGGGTATTTCTACCTAATGTTGTCCTCAGGGGAATACTCTAATTTAGGGCACTTACTCCTAATAATAGAGAGACCTCTCTGGATTTGTCAAAAAATTGAAACTAGTGATTGCTTTTAAATATTCCTCAACTGCCACTCTTTAAAGCGGAAAGTGCAGAGTCATTAGCCCTGTGTGAACTGAAAACCCATTTGGTTTACTATGATGTACCCATGGAGACATAAAGTGGCCACTGGCTGGGGAAAAAAAGTGAAAAAAGTTTGTACATTCAAATCACATTTTGAAGAAATTTTAAATGTGCTTGAATTGCTACAGTATTACATGGCTATTTGGAGCAAAAGACTTCCATTGATTTTCAATACATTGTTAAGCACTTTATCATTTGCCTCTCTCTCCCTCTCTCTCTCTCTCTCTCTCTCTCTCTCTCTCTCTCTCTCTCTCTCTCTCTCCCTCCCCCTCTCTCTCATTGATCCTTAGTGCTTACATCCATGAAGCCAGCGACCCTTCCAAGCAGCTTACAATGATAGACTCGTCCCTGCACTCTCCCGAAGGGCTGGCTTTGGACTGGGTCCAACACAACCTCTACTGGACTGACTCGGGAGACAGAACTATCTCTGTGGCAACAGTCGATGGAACCAAGCGGAAGGTTCTGATTGACAGCGACCTGAGTGAACCTCGGGCCATCGCTGTGGACCCAGATGGGGGGTAAGGACAAAACAACATAGAGAAGGTGTAGTCTGTTTCACTGAATTAGCTCAGTGTGTTTGTGTACCCAAGTGTCCTACAGAGTGTGCTGTAACCAAACATTACGTACAGTACATGTGTCAGCCACTTCACCCTCTGCTCTAGTGGACTTTCTGGTGGACGTTTGCCCCCTGTGTTCAGGTCACATACTTTATGTAACAGTGTTGACTGCAGTGACACCATTATATAGACCTTTCGTCCCTCTCTGTCCCTTTACCGATCTGTGGCTAATATAAAGATGGTGTATTTTTAGCAGGAACTGTGGGATTTTCAGATCACTACCCCTCCTGCCCATACTGTACCGTAAAGACCGCAGGCAGTTTCTCAGTCAATAAATGCTGATGACCTGTGCACTTTTTTCCCTGCACCAATATACCCGCCACAGCCATATTGTTCATCGACACAAACACACATGCAGAATACCGTTTGTGTGTGTGTGCGTGCGTGTGTGCATGCGTACGTGCGTGTGTGCAAGCGTGCGTGTGCGCATGTGTGTGTCTGTGCGTACGTGTGCGCGTGCGCGTGTGTGTGTGTGTGCACTTTATCACACTGGTTCCTTTCCTTCCGCTCTCCTGCAGCTTCATGTACTGGTCCGACTGGGGAACCCGGGCCAAGATCGAGAAGGCGGGCATGAACGGAGTGGACCGGCAGACCCTGGTGTCCGAGGGCATCGAGTGGCCCAACGGAGTCACTCTTGGTAAGGCCTTAAGGAGAGGACTTGGTGGATAACTTCAGCCAATTTCAACATGCAGTTATAATGCCCACACTATTCTGGACTTGTCAGTACTTGAGTTTTTTTTCTCTCTCTTCTGCCTTTTCCAAGATCCTAGTCATTGTAATGGGGCAGGTGTTTGTTTAGATTTCAAAAAAACCACTTTATTTATTTCCAAAAACATCCAAAAGGTTATGCAACATCAGCAGACAACTAACAAACAGCGATACCTTTTGGGGAAATATTTGGAGTAGGCCTATGTTAAGATTTTTTTAAATGTAAACAAAAGCTGCCCCCATTAGAGTAGCTCATATCTCGGAAAGGGCTGAGCCAAAAAATGCAGCATCACCAGGTACTGACAAGTCAACAGCATATTGAAATTGGCAGGAGTGCTCCTTTAAGGAGAGGACTTAACTGAGAGTCTCTCCTTTCTCATCATATACATAGTGTTAGAGGAGGCTCCTTAATTGAATCTGCTGCCCACATGGTGTCTCACTTGTCATTCAGCTGCCGAGGGACCTTTACTTCCCACGCTGTACCGGGGTGTTGCTTTTGTTGCCCCCTCGGTTGCATAGCAACAGGGGTTTAAACAATGAGTAGCTAAATGTTAGCGGTTACTTTTCACTTCCCTTTTTTCCCCCTCTCAAAAACGGCTGCCGTCCAGGCGCCTTTCTATAAAATGTCTATTATTACATTCAGTAGCAATGAAAGAGTCACAGGAAAGTAAAAGAACTTCACAACTGTGTACCCAGTCTGTATCCAACAGCGTCCTACAGAATCCATGCATACTAGGGGTGTAAATCACAGCCTCCATGACGGTACGATTCGATATCGATTTCTTAAGGCTGTGGCTGCGATTTCTTAAGTGGTTTGATTATTTTCGATACTTATGAATGCCCCATGATACAATACGATTCCATTTGACTTTTTTTCAATTACTTTTCCACTTCTATTATGTTATGAAGCTAGGGCATTGGGCAGGGGCCAGCGATTAGAATATTTTCGCTACTTAAGAATACCCCACGATACGATGCGATTTGATTCGATCGTCGGCCGTAGGATCGATGCATCAATAAATACTGATTTTTATTCACACCCCTAATGCATACTGCTGTCTGAATATATGTGTCTACATTTTGCAGATGTTTAGAGTAAGAGCCTTTCCCTCGACCCGTTCTGCTTTTATCACTAGTGTTGTGCTCTGCAGGTTTCTATTCTATGCAGCTTGTCTGCTCAAGTACTGTGACAGCTCTGTCAGCCTCTGTAGGGCCAGACTGACACTGTGTGTGTGTGTGTGTGTGTGTGTGTGTGTGTGTGTGTGTGTGTGTGTGTGTGTGTGTGTGTGTGTGTGTGTGTGTGTGTGTGTGTGTGTGTGTGTGTGTGTGTGTGTTGCAGATCTGTTGAATAAGCGTCTGTACTGGGTGGACTCCAAGCTGCACCTCATCTGCAGTGTGGATCTCGCTGGAGCTCAGCGCAGGGTGGTCCTGGCTTCTACGGAGAGGCTGGGGCACCCTTATGCACTGGCTGTCTTTGAGGTAAGGACGTGTGTTTGTGTCTGTGTGTGTGTCTGTGTCTGTCTGTCTGTCTGATTGTCTCTCTGTCTGTTTGTCTGTGTGCATCTGTGTGTGTATTTGTCTGTGTGCATCTGTGTGTGTGTTTGTCTGTGTGCATCTGTGTGCGCGTTTGTCGCTGTCTGTGTACCACCTGTCACATGCTGCACAGCACATTTCTATTAAAACTACAGACAGCGGGAGGTGTGTTTGTGAGTGTCTATAAATGTGTGACGGCTGGCAGCTATCACAGTGCAGTGGTGTGGCGCACACACAGTAGACTGGAAACTCCTTCCCACCACCACCTCAAAAAGGGGTCCGACACCTGCTGGCAGAGATAATAACCTGCCTTTCACCTCACTTGTGGAACAGCACGTCTGTCTCCCACTATGGAGGTGCTGTGAGGTCGCAGGTGTGAAACAGAGTCTGAATCAAGACCTCAGTTCCACATGTGTGCAAACTGTGTATGCATTCATACATGTATCCTTGTATGTGTTCGCACGTAATATTTCTTCACATATTGACACTGTAATCTTGTGTTGTGACTTGTGTGTGGCTCTTTTTCTTTCTTTGTCTGACTCTGTGTGTGTGTGTGTGTGTGTGGTGTGTGTGTGTGTGTGCGTGTGCGTTTGCGTGTGCGTGTGCGTGTGTGTGTACGTGTGGGGGTTTAGACTTTGCGTTGATCTCCCCATTCAAAGCTGATGTAGCATGCATTCCTGCATTAGCATTTGCCTATTCATGGCAGGCTCCAACACTTTGTGTTCACTTCAAACACATTCACATGCCCCCTATCTCTCTCTCTCTCTCTCTCTCTCTCTCTCTCTCTCTCTCTCTCTCTCTCTCTCTCTCTCTCTCTCTCTCTCTCTCTTGCTCTCTCTCTCTCTCTCTCTCTCTCTCTCTCCCCTCGTAAGCACACACACACTCACACCCACACACACACACACACACAAACTCAATTTCCATTTTGTTTTGGCTGCTCTAGTATTTTTTTCTTTTACATCGGCCACCTCATTTGAATGTTGAGTGGCACGCAAGCGCTCCATTATTCCCCATTGTCCATCCAACTCTAACTGCAAGGAAGGAACGTCTGTCTGTCTGTCTCTCTGTCTGTTCCACTCAGGTCCCTTGTCATTAGATCCACCGAGCTTGAAGTTTGATCGGGCGTCTTGCTAATGGGACTACAGGGAGCAGTGCCAAGTCTCATATTGTTCAAAATTGCCACATACGTTGATAAAACTAGTTTCAATTTTCTTTTTTGTGTGTGTGTGTGCGTGTGCGCGTGTGCGTGTGCGTGTGCGTGTGCACGTGCGTGTGTGTATGTGTGCATGCGTGTGTCTCTATTATTCTGGGCCCTGTAGCCAATATCCCCTCTCACACAACACATGTGCCTCAACGAGCACTTGCATTAATAACAAGGACAGCGAGGCACTTGATATGTTAATGTGTAATATCAGTCACGCGGCTCAATGGGGACTGCATTATAGCAATACATAATAGCTGTATTTACGCAGAATTATTCAGATACGGAACCTTTTCTTTTGCTGAGTGTTCGAATTTTGTGTGTATGTATGTGTGAGTGGGTTGTATTTTGCACGTGTGTGTTTGTGTGTGCGCAAGTGCGTTGCGTGTGTGTACATGTATGTGAAGGGCAGTGAGGCAGTGAACTGCCCTTTTGAAAATCCCCTTTTCCTTTTTCCACTCCATGGGTTAAGAGATTGTTGCTCTGATCCTGTGAGATCCCTCTCCACCTTCTAGTGCATCTCTATTCACACAGTAGTTACACGCAAGAAAAACACACACGCAGCCACGCACGTGCACAAACGCACGCACGCACGCACGCACGCGCGCACGCACGCACACACACACCAGGGTGGAACGTAAACATTTTCCCCACCAGTCACTGTGGCAGGTAGATTCTAAAATCTACCAGTCACTCACATTTTTATCAGTCACCATTTTTACCAGTTCATATTCAACCGTTCCAAACATTGTAATGCCAAGTAAGAGTCATTTTCTGATCAATACTTTTGTTTCAGAGGTAAATAAAATTCAGTTATTGTGATGCCAATAACTCTTTTCATTACCAATTTGCTTAAGCCTTTGATGTTGGATGCTGCGTATAATTCAGCATTATCCCGGGTGCCTGTAGAAAAAATTTGACATATTTCAACCGCCATAGGCCAAATTCACCTGTCATTGGCAGGTGGACGGGTGCTTATTTCCATCCCTCACACACACACACACACACACACACACACACACACACACACACACACACACACACACACACACACACACACACACACACACACACACACACACAAGACATAAGAAACACGGTACAGTCTTCCCCGCCTGAGTCTTCCTCCCTCACTCACACCTCACATACACAAACAATTTAACCACATACACATGCAATCATGCACAAACCTGATAGCTTTCTCTGGTTTACAGCAACCATCCAATTCGGACATGCTACCTGTCTTATCTTTAAGCTGATAAGGAAAAGCTTTGCATAAAATTGCTTGTTTATCAAACAAAGACAAAAGCCCAACAACAAATTGGATTAGACTGTAGAAAGAAAAGAGTTACAATCTTTGTTTCTATGAAGCAAATATGGTTTGGTTTGGAAAAAGAATATGAGAGAGAGAGAGAGAGAGAGAGAGAGAGAGAGAGAGAGAGAGAGAGAGAGAGAGAGAGAGAGAGAGAGAGAGAGAGATGTTGGCAGGAGGAGAGAGAGAGGGGGGGTGTCTTTGCTGGGTCTCCCAATTACTGTTCCTCCCTTCTTCCCTAGTGGTAGAGAGTGATTCAGTAGTCAGTTGAATCCCTCCCTCCTGTGACAGAGCCAAGCAGCCCCCCTCCCCCTCCCCCCTCCCCCCACCTCAGCCGTGAGTCAGAGGCAGATCAGATGGAGGAGTTAGTTGATCCCAAACAAGAGCCCTGTCAGCCAGTACCAGCACCCAGTCATCATCATCACACAGCATTATCCACTCAACCGCATCACTTTGCTCCCTCTCTCACCCCTTCTCTCACACTTACTCACTCTCACTCTCTCTCCACTCACTCTCACTTGCTCACTCGCTCACTCACCGGCTCTGGCCGATAGCTGTGCTACTTCCCTCTGCATTTTGGATGCTTCGTTTTGCTTTACTCTTCAAACTGCCGTGCCGTGGCGGTGCCGTGTCTGCCTGCTGCTGATGCTGTCGGCAAGGTTGATGGGTTGGGTTTTCCCCCTGCGATGAAAACGATTATGTGTTCTCATCAGCCGAATATATCCATCCCTGACACGTTTACGCTCGATAATGGGGATGCATTCATTTGCCTAATTTTTGCCTCTGGAGTGTTTAGGTGGGAGTAATGTATTAGGTGTATTGCGTGAAAGGATTTTCATTAGTGTATGCATGTACTCTGCAGGGGACGCATTTCTCGAAACCATAGTTTCTAACTACGTTAGCTACTTTGTTGTTTGCCATGCAATTTCCCGTTGCCAACTATGCAAGTTGCTATCTGGCTACCTAACTACGCCTCAGAGAAATGCACCCCAGGTGTGTGTGGGCCACCGGACTGATGCAGAGTAATGAACCGGGTCCTCTGTGTGTGTGTGTGTGTGTCCAGGATCGTGTGTACTGGACGGACCGGGAGAAGGAGGCGGTGTACAGCGCTAACCGGCTGACTGGACAGGAGCTGACGGCCCTGGCGGAGAACCTGAACGACCCTCACGATATAGTGGTGGTGCACGAGCTCAGGCAGCCCAAAGGTGTGTGTGTGTTTGTGTGTTTGTGTGTGTGTATTTTTGTTTGTGTGTTGGTGTGTACATAGGTAATTTTTTCTTGTTGAAAATTCAGACATCAGGCACATCAAAATTACATACAGCACATCAAATGTAGCCTCTTACTGCAGATGTGGTCGCTGGCGGGCCTATTCACTATTTGCTTGAAATATTCAACTACATCATAAAAACATTACTATGACAGTACTGAGAGCCTTAAAGTGATACTGTCCCATTTTTGGAAATAAGCTTATTTTATACCTCTCCTTGAGTTAAATGATTGGGTTTTACCTTTCCCCTGTACTTTCAACCGTTCTCTTAGTATGGCAGTGCAAATGTTACCTCCATGCTAGCTAGCTAGTTGCTAACTGGTCTCATAGGACTCAATGTTAACTGCTAGCTTGGAGGTACAATTTGCACTGCCATACCCAGAGAACGGTTGAAAGTACAGGAGAATGGTAAACCCCTACTATTTAACTCAAGGGAAGGTGTAAAATATGCGTATTTCCAAAAATGGGACAGTATCACTTTAAGTAACAGATTAAAACATAGTTATTACAATTTTGGTGAAAGTACGGTTATAACATAGGCTCTGCGCTTAGGGGTTTGAAGCTTAGCTCATGCATGACCTCCACACATACAGTATGTTGTGTTTTACCTGTGTTATTTCATGTAAAGATAATCAGGATCGATATTTTTAGCATCACAGTCGATCGATACCCAACATTGCTCCTTATCAGAGGGACATTGTAAGGCCACAGCAGTGTCCTGCCCCACAGTAGTGACGTGACAGTGTAGTGGTGTGTGTTGTGTTGTGTTGTCATCCAGGTGTTGACAGCTGTAACATGGCCGGCCAGGAGAACGGCTACTGCCCCACAGTAGTGACGTGACAGTGTAGTGGTGTATTTTTAGCATCACAGTCGATCGATACCCAACATTGCTCCTTATCAGAGGGACATTGTAAGGCCACAGCAGTGTCCTGCCCCACAGTAGTGACGTGACAGTGTAGTGGTGTGTGTTGTGTTGTGTTGTCATCCAGGTGTTGACAGCTGTAACATGGGCGGCCAGGAGAACGGCGGCTGCGACTTCCTGTGCCTGAGGGCGCCGCAGATCACCGAGCACTCTCCCAAGTACACCTGCGCCTGCCCCCACGGGGAGGAACTGGGAGAGGACATGCGCAGCTGTGTGCTAGGTAAGGCTGTTCGACTGCCCCCACCCCCCCCCACACACACACACACACACATCAGTCCTCCCTACTACGCATACATTTCAATACAGACACACATCCCAACACACGTAAACACACATACTCATGCATACACGCGTGTGCGCACACAGACACGCACACATAAGGACACACACACACACACACACACACACACACACACACACACACACACACACACACACACACACACTCTCTCTCTCACACACACAAACGTGCACACACATACATACGCTCACACACATACACGCACACACATTTATACACGGTTATAAAACAGCTTCCATTAATGATATGCATACTGTAGATATTACCATATGAATCACCCAACTTTGTTCCCTGTTCACTGCAACACACATCTGTTACTGAACAACAGAGTCTCATCCTTCACAAACTCTCTTTCCGTTCCGCAGCTACGCCATCTGTCCAAGACTCAAACTTCACCGCGATGATGCCCAACATGTCCATGGCTGCCGTCACCACAGAAACCGCCTTTGAGGCTCCACTGAATTCCACCACCACCGAAAGCCCTGAAGTGGTGACATCCCCCATCGACACGGCGACAGGCCTCACACCTGGTCCTGCACCCTCCCTGACCACCAGTCAGTCCAAGTCCCAGGAGCCGTCCAACTGGACTCAGGCACCTGGCGGTGGCAGCAGCACTCTCGGGGCTGCGGTTACCACCGTCCCCGGGGAGATAGGCAACCTGTCCCATCACGGTGAGGCCCCCCGAGTAGAGGCAAACAAATTATATCAGGCTGTACCTCACTAGGCCACCATGACGATGCCATATGTTAATGGTTATGTTCTTCCGTGTTTTATGTGTATCTGTTAGTGTTCTTTTCTGTGTTAAACGTACAGGGGTTGGACAATGAAACTGAAACACCTGTCATTTTAGTGTGGGAAGTTTCATGGCCTACATGACCTTACACTTCACCTTACTGGTGCAATGTGCACTTAATGAAAATTGGCCAACAGGCCGGTCCATGTAAGCCAAAGGTCCCCAAATAAGGCCCGGGGGGCGGATACGGCCCTGCCACACCCCTTTGACCGGCCCTCCACCTCTCTGCACCTCACCATTTGAACTGGCCCAAAGAAGCAATCCTCACAGAAAAAAAATATGCTAAAATATATTTTCAAAATATTTATTTTGTTTATCAACAGGCCTTCCTACAGTTTCATTTTCACTAACCTAGTGTGAATTACCAGAAGTCTTGATCCCACTGTAATATAAACAGGCCTACCATTTCTTTTGTATCACTAATAAACTGTCAATCACCATATTTTTCTAACCTTTCCTTTCTATTTTTACATGGTTATTAGAAATTAAAAGGAATACCTGTGGTATTTCAAATTGAAAAACATGTGAAGTATTCACTTCTTTTGCAAATCCCTTGTAATGATTAACTATTGTGTGCTAAAAAGTATGGCTATAACAGGCAGTGGTCTGGTACACAGCCCACATGATTGATCCCAGCACCTGATCACAGTCAGGAATGATAATGTGGCCCCCAGAGAAAAAGGTTTGGGGACCCCTGTAAGCCATGAAACTTCCCATACTAAAATGACAGGTGTTTCAGTTTCATTGTCCAACCCCTGTATTTCATGAATTTGATTTCAGATCCAATTTTTTATATCGTGGGAGTCTTAAAAAAAGTCTTAGTTTAATGTTTTTCATAGAAAACATATTCCGGGCATGTGGTATCTAGGCTCTTCATTCATTTCTCTGTTTTTGATTGTACGTGCTATTTTTCTGCTATTAGCTGGCAACGAGCTGTTTCTCCTTGGCAACAATCTGACAGTGGCGGTGCTGGGCATTGTTATTCCCATAGGTAAGTGCGTCTCTTCTGCCTCAGCTGCAGTCCACTGCGCTATATATAGAACACATTGTGCGTTGTCCATTCATTCTACAAGCCTGAGGTGTGTGTGTGTGTGTGTGTGTGTGTGTGTGTGTGTGTGTGTGTGTGTGTGTGTGTGTGTGTGTGTGTGTGTGTGTGTGTGTGTGTGTGTGTGGGTGTGGGTGTGTGTGTGTGTGTGTGCGTGGTTGAGTGGAGGGGGCAGTACACCTGTGTATGTGGCTGCTGTGCTGGCTTGCATTTTTGACATCATACAGGCGACTGTAAAATCCCTTTCATCCATACTTTAAATCAACACCATTTTACTGCTCAGTTAAAACCATCTGCCTTATTTCATGGATGAAGGGGAGAGTCTGTGTTGATTAGACATGAAGCTTTTACTTTGTACTGTGAGCTTAGTGGACAGAATTTGTTCAAATATAATCAAGGATATACACGCTACCAGATTGTCAAACATCTGTCAAACATGATTCACATTACCCATTCTGGTATTGAAAGGAAGCTTTTTTTGCTTGAAAGTTTTAGACGAAAACCAACTGCAAGCAGGAAATAAAATGAAAAAGGTGAAGTTCAATCTGGTGCAATTAATTGGATGCAGCGTAGACTAGAAAGGTTCTGGTTCTAGTTAGTGGCTCCAATTCAGGCTTAGCTCAGCCACCAGCTCTAGCATTAAATTACTGGGGAGGTGACGTGCCAGAAATATTGTCCTCTCAAATGTCTTCTCACTGCACTCAAAGCAGTTCTTGGATAAGCTTCTCCAAAAAATACTGCTAAAAATACAAGTAATAGTACCTCCTACCAATATCAAATAATTATACTATGTTCCAGTTGAAAATATTTACTAGTCACTCATTGGAATATGATTTCAGAGGCTGTTTTTTATAGTAGTCTGATTGTCTTGTAGCTGTAGGCCCATTGAGTCAGATTGTCGTTCTTTTTAAGGCGTAGAATACTGTATGCTCAAACAATGATCCAGTTTATGATGTTAATCCCTATTCTATGACGTGGGCAAACAACTGAGTCAGAGTATTTGCATGTTCTCCTCCCGGTATTTTGCAAACTCAGATAGAAACGCCCTTAAATTGCATATTCATTAAGAGAAGAAACATGCAAAACTGACAACATGTGTTAGCATCCACAGTGTGCTGATGATGTAATCCTAATTGCTTGCTTTTAATGGAAGGTCTTCTGCTTGTAGGTGGTGTCAAGTTTACACACGTTTTATATTCATAGACTTGTTGTAAATATGGGCTGGCGTTTACACACACGTGACGCACACAAACACACACAGTGTTAACATTTAATCAAAACACCCAACGGCAATGTGTGCCTTTAGACTTTAAGGTAACCTTGCTATTCCAATATTTGATTTTGTAGTACTTCTTCTCTGTTTCGACTATGAATTATTAACAGTAAGCAAAGGGCAACAGGTCATCATGGTAGACTTCCCCTAATACCCAGTTATATACCCGTGAGAAAGGGCATCGCATTTTCATCAGTCATCCATGCTGTGGCTTTGTTTTTTATCTCCAAAAAACATGACATGGAGTCTTGTCGAGATCACTGTCCCTCCGTCCCCTTTCCTGCTCCCACAATGCATTACTCTTCCTCCCCACCTGGCCTCAGACCCCCCAGTCTATCTAGTTTGGGCAGAATGAAGTAGCATTATTTGATGACTGTAGTGCACTTACAGAGGTTAGACAATGAAACTGACACACATAAACACATGCAATATTTTGAGCAAAACTCTTACCCTTTAACTGAGCCTCACACTCTGCTCTTCCTGGTGCAATGTGCAATGTGCAGTTAATGAAGACTGGCCACCAGGGTGGTCAGATTTATCCATGAAACTTCCCACACTAAAATGACAGGTGTTTCAGTTTCATTGTATAACCCCTGTATACATATAGGAATCCCACTGTAATTTATACAACACACCTACTATACTTAACTATACTACTATCCTATACTATACTATACAACTTCATTGTACTGTGATATACACACAATAGAAGATAAATGGTACAAACATCATGGCTTTGTTAATTCATTTATTTTGCAAACCCAAGTGGGAATTATATGTTCAACAGATCTTTACTCTAGTGATTGGCACACAGGCACACAGAAAAGTCGTTATTTGCGTCATTCATTGTCGCAACTGTAGTTTACTGGGATTTTTGTTTTATCTTTCCATTTACTGCTTAAAAATAGATTTTCCTGCTGTGGATCATTTCCACTTGCAGTGCTGACACCAATGGGATATATTGAATTCATCCACAATGACTTTGTACTGTTTCACCTCTAACATAGCCAGTGAGACTAGCTTTGCTAATGAGCTTTCCTCTGTGCTGGACTCCCTCCTGCGTCTTTGTTCTGCCCTCTCTGGTTGAGACCTCAGTCTCCTGTGTCTGGTTGACTTCACTGTGTCACTCCACCGCTCCGCTGTACAACCATGTTAACGCTTCATCATCCTGCTCCTCCTCCTCCTCCTCCCCCTCTTCCCCCCATTTCCCGGCTGGCTGTGTGGTAAATGCATGCAGTGCCTATCGTTGCCACAGTGGTCTTCGGCGTGGTGTGTGCCGGCGTGTACCTGGTGTGGCGCAACTGGCAGAGCAAGAGCACCAAGAGCATGAACTTCGACAACCCCGTGTACCGCAAGACCACCGGCGAGACGGAGGAGGACGAGATCCACATCGGCCGCACGGAGGGCATCGTGGCGCCACACCACCACCACCAGCACCCCTACCCCGGGCCGGTCGTGGGCATGGCCAACGTGGCGTGCTCCAGCAGCGGCAGCGGCGGCACGTGTCCGCCCTTCATCGCCCTCCCCATGGGCGGCGGGCTGCCCGACCCGGCCACGCACTGGTACACCGAGCAGCCCACCATCGCCGTGCCAAAATGAGGTTGCCATGGCAACGCTTCCAGCGGTCACAAAGTTGGTGGAACTGCACGGCTGCAAAGGCCAAAGATTTAACAATGTGAGCCTAACTGTCAGATTACCAACGTGAGAATCGCGTTGTGTGATATTCCTGAGCGAGTGGACCTATGCTCAGAGTGAGACACCTCACTTCCCCCACCTCTGCACCCCCCATCCCCCACCCCCCTACACACACACACACCCTTGCCACATGTCTCACTGATGACAGTCATTGAACTGGTCCTGACAGGCAAGCTGAGCAAGATGGGCACAGACGACCTTCATACAGTACGAGCCCTCTGGGACTGGAGACTAATGGTGTTGATGGGCACACGTAGACTACAGTACACACCAGTGGCGGCCCCAGCGGCCTAACTGTCAGACCTCTTCATTTGCCGTGTGCATTCCTGAGGATGATGTGTCTGCTGTTTTTTTTTGTTTTGTTTCAAGCTTCTCCAGGTAAACTGTGACCGTTCTGTACTCACCCTCTCTCACACCCTGAAGAAGCAGCCCCTCGTTTTGTGATGTGGTAGAATGGCAAATTCTGTGTCTCTCTCTGGGCTTTGAACAAGAGTGCAGGGGAAGCAGATCTCCCTCCTCTCACATATTTTTTTTGTCTTGAGATGTGTGTCTAGTCTCGTCTTTCCACCTGCTTCTCAAGTGGCAGCAGCAGAGAGAAGCACTTGCTTTTATCTGTTTATTTTATTATTTATTTATTTTGAAAACAGGAACCGATTTTAATTTGAGCAGCTAGTGCACATCAACACACTATGTACGCAGTCTTGAGCAGAGGACTCTGTGGGTCCATGAGATATCTGTTAACCTCTGTATCTTTTCTGATACACACTGGTTGGTGCAAGGCTCACCCATCAAAGGCTACTCAGTGGGCATAGATGAGGGATAACTTCTATTGCTCCTAGAATACTTCTATTGCAGCAGAGAGATACGTGTACAGTCCTGTTAGCGCCTGTGCATTAGAGATTCCAGTCACTCGATAATCCCTGGGTTTTCTTCAGGCTTCGCTGGAAAATAAACAACTTGAAGACTAAAAACATCATATGTGTGAAGGGTATATAACGATCTTTAAAATGTGCAGGGAGGCTGAAGAAAAAAACATAACATATCCATGAAATGGAAGAAGGTCTGCGGCCTTTCAGCATTTCAGACTGAAATAGATGTGGTTTTCATGTTGTAAGGGTGTTGAAGCTGAAGAGATGCTGTCAGTCTGTTAAAGCTGGGTAAATTATGAATAATACATCGTCTAAGGCTAGTGTAGTGGGAAAAAAATGCAAGATTCAAAGGTGCCCAATTCATTTTTTGCAATACTTTAAGCAAGATAAATTGAATTTTATCATCTATTATTATTATTATATTCTTTTATAAGGACTGTCACAGTGTGAGGACAACACCTATACAGTATATGCATAATGTCTAAGTGAACTGAGAGCCGACTGCTACTTTGCAAGTTGTTTTTTCACTGAATCTAAACGTGTACACTAAAGATTACTGTCTACTGTATGTAGAATCACAAAATATAATGCTGTGATGATAAACTCATTTTTATCACTGTTAACTTTTCATCAAATACAAGACCCCCTTAAAAGTAGGCCGGATTTTTCTCTGAGCGGGCACATTTTGTAAGTGTACATATTTTTTGTACATGTGAGTGAAAGAGTCTCTTAGCTTTAGCTCGCCACGTCTCGTCTCATCTCGTCTCGTCTCATCTCGTCTCGTCCCGTCTCGCCTCCTTCCGCTGTGTGGCCTGACGCCTGTCGGCCCCGTGGCTTGGGGAATGGAGTGACACACAGCGCTGTGCTGCGCTGCGCTCTCCTCCTCTGTGTTTACCCTCCGCCTATGATCTTACCATCTGCTTCCCTCCGCCGCATTCCACACTAGCGTATGCCACTCGCTCCCTCTGGGCCCTCTAGGCTGTCTGTGTGTGTGTGTGTGTGTGTGTGTGTGTGTGTGTGTGTGTGTGTGTGTGTGTGTGTGTGTGTGTGTGAGTGTGTGTTTCCTAGTGTGTGGTTCCGCAAGGAGGGAGAGAGGGCTACGGCTTGCGATGCGTTGAGCTGAGTGTGTGCCTTCCAGAAGACTGGGCTAAGCTAACAGTCCCAGTTCACTGACGCCAGTGCTGTGAGATAGTGGAGGCTGACTAGACTTTAGGAGGTTCCTGATCAGGCGCGCCACTGAAATTCTGAGTTTGCGCCAGGCCAGGGAGAGGTGAGGTAGATGACGGCACAGGCGTGGAGTAGTGATAAAAATCTTTGTTTTGCCAAACAATCTGCCAGTTTCAATGTGTTATGTTCTGTGTAATGTCTCAGGGAAATGGAGCAGAAAGATTATGTGAGGAAGAAGAAGATAGCAAGTGTGTGTGTGTGTGTGTGTGTGTGTGTGTGTGTGTGTGTGTGTGTGTGTGTGTGTGTGTGTGTGTGTGTGTGTGCGAGCGAGAGTATGTGTTTGAGCGTGTGAGCGTGTATGTGTGTGTGTGTTTGCTGGTTTGCGTGACTAAGATGCCCAGAGAAGTGTTTCCCACCTTTTAGAGCACACACCAAGAATGCCAGATGCTTTGGAATGCAATGTAGAGAAGAAACACATCAAGGGCTTAACTACAGGCTAACCTGCTGCCTTTGAGGACTGCTAACCGCACATCTTAATTCCACAGTACATGCAGCATCCTATCTTCTCACAGTGTCCTTGCAACACTTTGCATGGTCAGTCTGTTGGCATTGTGTGAACTCAAACCAGTGTGCTTAAAATAGCCTGTTTCTATAGTCACAATATATGTGCTTTCTCCATCCTGGCTCCTTCTGTAGTGTTGAGAATTGGAGATGAATGATTTTGTGGTTAGTGTGTGTGTGTGTGTGTGTGTGTGTGTGTGTGTGTGTGTGTGTGTGTGTGTGTGTGTGCGTGCGTGCGTGCGTGCGTGCGTGCGTGCGTGCGTGCGTGCGTGCGTGCGTGCGTGCGTGCGTATGTGAGTTTGTTTGCATATGCGTTAAATTTAATATCAGTGTTGTGTATTTGTGTTGTTTTTGAATCCAGATGTGTAGATATGTTTTCATATGGGATTTTTGATACACTGTAAAATGTTGTACATAAGATTTTAGATAAATGTTAGTCCATACATTAATTTATTTGTACAAAACAATAGAAAGACACTGATTTTTTTATTATAACTATGAAGGGTCATTTGCCAAAAGTGTTGTGCTTACCACGTTGCTTTTTTTGCCACTGACTTTGTTTGAATTTTGTTGCTCACAGATTCTCTTACATGAAGGACCTGTGTAACAGTATTACCATTTTATGTAAATGTATTTTTATTTGGCAACTCTTTTTTCTGCCTTTTCTTTTATTTTGTACATTATTTTTTTCAACAGTTAAGTTTTATTGATGGAAATGTCTGTCTGTACACTAAACATATTTACTGTTTGACAAAAAATGATTTCATATTTCTATGAAATGTTTCAGATCAGCTCTCTATATATTGATATATAAAATGAATTTAAAATTTCATGCGTTGTTGTGTTTTCTATTTAAAAGAATTAACATTAGTACCGGTATTGTTTTTCTACAGAGAAGTACAATAGTTGTTGTAGTAGTAGCACAGCCCTATAAAGGCAAAGTGCAGTACCTATGCCAAGACTGAAACTTAGAAAAATGCCTTCAAAGCCTTGGTGTTAGGTTGGATATTGTGGTTGCTGCAACTTTGACATAGCTATATGTCTAAAGCCGGACCCATTTGGACCATAAGGCTTTGCCACAACATAAAGAAGGTGTAAAGAAGAACTCAATTTTGACAAAGTATGTAGTTACTGCACTTTCCCTTTGTAGGGCAGAGCAGTAGTCCACTCCAATGGGGTTCCTCACCATCCTCACAAGTGAACCTATATCAGTCAGTTGCAGTGGGGCTCCTTTTATGAAACATGGGCCAGGCAGAGTTTTTTTCCTGCATGTAATGTTTTAAAATGCGGGCCATAATGTCTTGTCTAATGCATGTGTGGCATTACGCTCATGTGGACACAGCTTGGGAGATTGCGACCCAGATTGTGACCGTGCCGTGCCATACGTTTTTTCTGGGCCGTGTCCTCTGCACCAGCCTCGTCGTCGCTGCTGTGCGTGTTACAGTTATAGGATGCCTGGGCACCGCGCTGACCCCTCCGGCTCCTGCACTTCAGGACTCAGTGGACCGTAGAATGCCAAGATGATTTTAGGAAGCAATCAATTCTGCACGAGCAGCGGCCCTCCCCTGGTTCCCCCCACATCACCGTCTTTGTCTGCGGCTTGCTCTTTCATTTCATCCTCTCCTACCGTTGTACAACCTCTTCCGTTCTGCTCACATATCAATGACGGCTCAATAGCATCTCATCCAGAGATAACGCCTCAGCTGAACTCAAACCACAAGGGAGCAATACCCACAGATTACACTGGTCTTACAGCAACAACAGCCATTTACACTGATATTGTTGTTGCTCTGTCTGTCTAGGTAGATGGACATTTTCTCCCATTACGCTTCATATGCGACTAAAATATATATTTATTTTAATTCATACTGTGTGTATTATTAAGTTTTTTTTTTTTTTTTTTAATACACTTGTGACAGCAGAAACAGGCAACGTCACATGAGATTCTCCTAAGGAGCAGAGCTGAGAAAACAAAGCATTTTTGAACAAACAGAATGCATGATATGACACAGGAAAACAGAGTTTGTGTGTGTGTGTGTGTGTGTGTGTGTGTGTGTGTGTGTGTGTGTGTGTGTGTGTGTGTGTGTGTGTGTCAGAGAGGGGGAGGGAGGACGACTGAGATTCTGCTGAGAGACAGCAATGGAACACTGAGACAGCAATAGAACACTGAGGTTGGAGAAGGCTGTGAAGCTTGCTATGCTGTTTTGCAGGCTGAAGCGGCATTTAGTTTTGAAATCGCATCATATGAGGCCCAAACACCCTTGCAGTCTAATAAATGCCTGTATAATATATGAATAAGCTCTCAATTATTGAGAAATTCCCTCTGTGAAATCCAAATGGGAAAAAAATCAATTGAAGGCTGTATGCGGAATGACATTAAATATTTTTCTATGAGATGAGAATCCATTACG